>NC_057795.1:419684537-419703455 GCF_018294505.1 Triticum aestivum | reverse complement strand
GGCGTTGCGAGCGCTCGGGGCTCGGCTTGCTCGATGGAGTGGACAGCGGCGGAGCTCCTGGACACGATGAGAGGACGCACGGGCGGCGGGGAGCACGGCTACGACGAAGGCACGGCGATGGTGGCGTCGGTCATGGCGGGGGAGCGCGAGGGGGAGGAGCTGGAGAGGAGAGGGGGTGTCTGGGGGGTTCGGGGGAGCGAGGGAGGCCGGTCCACGACGTCACCGGGCGCGGGGAGCGGCGAGGCGGCGAGCAGGTGCGTGGCGCGCGCTGCGGTCGCCGTCGGGCACCTGCCTGCCTGCCTGGCCGGCAAGCAGCTCGCTGGAGCGGCGCTGGGCTGGGCCGGCAGGTGGGCCGGGAGCAGGCGCCAGGTAAGTTTTTTCCATTTCTTTCTGTTTTCTGTTTTTTAATACTTCTGCAACTTTGTTGAATTAAATAAAATACATAGGCTACTCCTAAAATCACCAAACTACTACTGGTCCATAGTTGGATTATTTCCAACATGAAACATTTTAGTTTGGAGATATTTGAGCATTTAAATATTTTATATAATTTTAAATGCCCAAATTCAAATATTTCTGATTTAATTCAAAAACCCTAAGATGGCCTAGGAAAATGTGCACCACTTTTGGCAGAGGTTCTGAACCAAGACAAAAATGATGGGCATTTTAGAAGGGCATTTCAGGTTCATTGAAAAAGTTTTTAGTAAACCCTAGTTGGTTTCAGAGGGGACTGGGGGTTCTGTCATCCCCATTTCAGGTTTCTGATGAAAGAGTAAACATGATGCAACACTCTAATGCATGGCTAACTAGGGTGTGACAACTCACCCCCACTCGAAAGAATCTCGTCCCGAGATTTGGGTTCCTCCGGAAAGAAGGCGGGATACTCAAGTCGAAGACGATCCTCCCTTTCCCAAGTTGCTTCATCCTCAGAATGGTGCGACCATTGTACTTTGAGAAACTTGATATTATGACGTCGAGTGGTACGCTCGGCCTGATCGAGGATACGAATGGGGTACTCTCGATATGTAAGATTATCTTGGAGATCAAGCGTTTCGTGGTCCACTCCACGGATAGGATCCAAGAAGCAACGCCTGAGTTGAGAAACGTGGAAGACATCATGGACTCTGGAGAGGTGCGGAGGTAGTTCCAACTGGTAGGCAACTTCTCCTTGTTTAGCGAGAATGCGAAAAGGTCCAATGTAACGAGGAGCCAATTTGCCTTTGATACCGAAACGATGGGTTCCCTTCAAAGGGGTAACCCGAAGGTAAGCCTTCTCGTCAATCTCGAAAGTCATAGCCTTATGTTTTCGGTCATATTGACTCTTCTGACGGGATTGGGCTGTTTTCAACTTTTCACGAACGATGCGAACTTGCTCTTCTGCTTCCTGAATCATATCCGGGCCAAAGAATTGTCTTTCCCCGGTCTCTGACCAGTTAAGGGGTGTTCGACACCGTCGTCCATAGAGAACTTCAAAAGGGGCTTTACCCAAGCTAGATTGATAGCTGTTGTTGTAAGCGAATTCGGCAAATGGAAGGCACTTCTCCCAATCCATTCCGAATGAGATAACAGAGGCTCGAAGCATGTCTTCTAGAATCTGGTTGACGCGTTCCACTTGACCACTCGACTGAGGGTGGAAAGCGGTGCTAAAGGAGAGACGGGTTCCCATAGCGTTTTGGAAACTTTCCCAAAATCGAGAGGTGAAAATACTTCCTCGATCCGAGTTAATTTCCAAAGGAACACCATGGAGAGACACTATTCGGGAGATGTATAAGTCTGCCAGCTGACTAGCGGTTATACTCTCACGAACAGGTAGGAAATGGGCTACTTTGGAAAGACGATCGACAACGACGAAGATAGCATTATTCCCTCTCTTGGTCCTGGGAAAACCGGTAATGAAATCCATACCAATTTTATCCCATTTCCATTCAGGAATAGCTAAGGGTTGAAGGGTGCCAGCAGGCCGTTGATGCTCTGCTTTTACACGACGACAGACGTCGCAATTAGCAATATACTGAGCAATTTCTCTCTTCATCCTAGTCCACCAGAACCTCTGGCGTAGGTCCTGATACATCTTAGTGCTACCGGGATGAATGGTGAGAGGAGATTCATGAGCCTCCTTAAGGATCAATCGCCTCAGGTTTCGCACTTTGGGAACCACTAGTTGATTCCCGAAGTATACGACCCCTTGATCATTAATGGAGAAACAATTCGCAATTCCTTTCTTGATGTTTCTCTTGATGCGGGAGATTCCCGGATCTACCTTCTGTGCCTTGACGATCTGGTCCGTAAGGGTAGGTTTCGCCACCAAGGTGGAAAGAAAACCTTGAGGAACAATGTGAAGGTTAAGCTTCCGAAATTCCTCATGGAGAAGCGGTTGACTTTGTTGTAACATTAGGTTGTTACAATAAGATTTACGACTTAGCGCATCAGCCATGACGTTGGCTTTCCCTGGGGTGTAAGTTATTCCTAAGTCGAAATCTGTGATCAACTCAACCCAACGTCTTTGCCTGAGATTCAAATCCGGTTGGGTGAAAATGTACTTCAGACTTTGGTGATCAGTGAATATTTCGCAACAGTTACCGAGGAGGTAATGTCGCCAGGTCTTAAGTGCATAGACTACGGCTGCAAGCTCTAGATCATGAGTAGGATAATTCTCCTCATGTGGGTGCAATTGCCGTGAAGCGTAAGCAATTACGTGTCGATCTTGCATGAGAATGCAACCTAGTCCTTGTCGCGAGGCGTCGCAGTAGATAACAAAGTCCTTGGAGAAGTCTGGCGGTACCAGTACGGGAGCAGAAGTCAGGCGTCTTTTCAGTTCCTGAAAGCTGTGCTCACATTGTGGAGTCCATTCGAACTTCTTATCTTTCTTGAGGAGTTCGGTTAGAGGTTTAGAAACTTTGGAGAAGTTTTCGACAAAGCGACGGCAATAGCTCGCTAAGCCCAGAAAACTCCGAACTTGCTTGACCGATTCAGGTGGAGTCCAATTAAGGACGGCTTGAACTCGCTCAGGGTTAACAGCAATACCTTTACCAGATATTACATGACCCAGATAGGTCACTTCCGACAACCAGAATTCACATTTGGAAAACTTGGCATAAAGGCGGTGCTCTCGAAGTTTCTTCAACACTAGCCTTAGATGTTCGGCATGTTCTTCCTCGTTCTTGGAGTAGATGAGTATATCATCGAGATAAACCATGACGAATTTATCCAAATACTCCATGAAGATTGAGTTCATTAACCGAGAAAAGGTGGCTGGAGCGTTGGTTAAACCGAAGGACATGACGGTGTACTCGTATTGTCCATAACGAGTAACAAAGGCCGTTTTAGGAATGTCCCCGTTTCTGATTTTGATTTGATGGTAGCCCAACCTCAAATCCATTTTGGAGAAGATTGAGGATCCAGCGAGCTGATCATACAGGTCATTGATCCTAGGGAGCGGATATTTGTTCTTGATTGTGACCAAATTGACAGGTCGGTAATCTACAACCATCCGGTCCGTACCATCCTTCTTCTTGACGAAGAGGACGGGGCAAGCCCACGGAGATGAACTAGGTCGGATGAAACCCTTTTTCAAGGACTCATCGAGTTGTTTTTTAAGCTCGGCTAGTTCTAGTGGTGCCATCTTATAGGGTCTTCTAGCAATCGGAACGGTTCCTGGAATGAGGTCTATTACGAACTCAACATCCCTGTCAGGTGGAACACCTGGCAATTCCTCTGGGAAGACATCCGGGAAGTCACGGACTACCGGAACGTCCTCAAGGTCTGGCAAAGGGCTGGCGTTAAGAGAATATAATTGTCGCTTGGCTAATCGGGTCAAGACATTGACTATCTTCCCCGAAGGATGAGTGAGTTGAACAGTCCTAGAGAAGCAATCAATTTTGGCATGATGAGCTGACACCCAGTCCATACCCAAAATGATATTAATATCTAAAAATTTGAGAGCTATCAAAGATGCAAGGAAAACAAGTCTGTCGACTTGGATTTCATTTCCATAACTTACCCTGGAGGTCTGCCATCTAGAACCAGGAGTAGAAATTTCCATAGTGGATGGCATGTCACAGAATGCGGTGTTATGCAGACGAGCATAGTTCTCGGATATAAATGAATGAGAGGCTCATGTATCGAAAAGAACAGATGCCGGGTGGCAATTAACAAGGAGCGTACCGAGAACGACGTTGGGATCCTCTTGAGCTTCTTCGGCTGGGATACAGTTGACATGGCCACGTGTAGCGGTGGCTGGCTTGGCGTGGAACACTTTCCCTGTCGGCTTGCCACGGCCAACAACTTTAGCAGATTGGTTGGGGTTGGTCTGGGGACACTCACGCATATAGTGGCCAGATTCCCCACACTTGAAACAAGTCACGGAACTGGTACGTGGAGGAGCATTGTTGGTTGGACCACCATAGGGCTTGGCTGGTGCAGACTGTTGTATGGGGCGAGGCGCCTGGAAGGATGGCCTCGGTGTGAACCTGGGTGGCAGGGCGGTGTTGGGCACCCACACACGGCGCTTCTGAGGACCAGCACCGGATGAGGAACCCATGTCACGGCCATGCTTGCGTGTTGCGTCATAATCAGTCTGACCAGTCTCAGCACTGATGGCCTTGTTAACAAGTTTCTGAAAAAATGTGCACTCATGCAGACGGAGGTCGCGGCGAAGCTCAGGACTAAGCCCCTTACGGAACCTTGCTTGCTTCTTGGCATCAGTAGAAACTTCCTCAGTTGCATATCGTGCGAGGTTACCGAACTCCCTGCTGTAAGCATCCACAGAGAGTCGGCCCTGAGTGAAACTGCAAAATTCCTCACGTTTACGGTCCATGAGACCCTCCGGAATGTGATGTTCACGGAAAGCCTCGCTGAATTCAACCCAAGTAGTGACATGGCCCGCTGGGCGCATAGCTCCATAATTCTCCCACCATAGACTGGCGGGACCTTCAAGATGATATGCAGCAAAGGTGACCTTGTCAGCCTCCGCTACCAGCGCGGAACGCAGTTTGTGAGAAATACTGCGAAGCCAGTCATCAGCGTCGAGAGGCTCGACGGAGTGGTGGAACGTGGGTGGATGTAACTTGATGAAATCACTGAGTGACACCACGTTAGTCCTCTGATGGTGTGCCGTGTTCTGTTCAATACACTCCAACAAACGGTTGGTCTCCCGCTTGTTTCTTTCGGCTTCCATCATAACCTCGGCTAGGGAAGGAGGATGAGGCAGATTTGCATTTCTGACTTCACTGCCTTCGGCCTGCTCTTGAGGAGCAGGGTTAGTGCGTGTGTTGACCATCCTAGGTAAACAAGACAATGATTTAGTCAGGATGATAAAATTCCGACATAGGATACAGAATGTAAGGAATAACTTGGAATGCAAGATGATCATCCGTATGACATGCTAGATACAGAAACTGCTTCTTTATTCCATCGTCATACACACCATACAGGGTTTAGTACAAGACCAAACAAGGTACTATTACGGTGAAAAGAGGATTACATCTCATCGGAGGCATTCCAAGCTCCTATACATTATTTTTCTACACCTCCGGAAGGCGATACAAACTAGGTCATATCCCACGAGTCACACAGGACGATAGACGACACAGCTAACACGAACTAGTGATACTACTACTAACTCAGACCGATCCATAGTAGTCCTCGTAGAAGTCACCTCCATAGCCTGGAAGCTCAACATGATCATCCGGAAATAGACGATCTCGCGGAGCTTGTGGACCATAGGGGCTAGGATGAGGTCTTGGACCAACAGACGGTGGCCTGCGGGGACCGCGAGGTGGGGTGATGCCTCCTACATCACGCCAACCCATCACGTCTGGCAGAGCAGATCTCACAGGATAGAGATCGCGC
Source organism: Triticum aestivum (assembly GCF_018294505.1). NCBI lineage: Eukaryota > Viridiplantae > Streptophyta > Magnoliopsida > Poales > Poaceae > Triticum > Triticum aestivum. Next base: position 419,697,605 of record NC_057795.1, on the reverse strand, counting down.
ATATCCGAATATCCAGCTTGCACCGCCGGTGCAAACCGAGTCAAAGTGGCCAAGTGGTCAGCACGGGTATTGAAGAGCTCTAACCTCAAGGCCCGATTTTCACGGTCCTTATCCTCGAGCATCTCAGCAGTGGTGCGAGTCCGTGAATCCTCCTGGGTGGGGTCAGCATAGATAGCCTGGAGATACCCTTGTGCTCCCGGAAGTGATCCTGGCATATACCGGAAATCAGAGTCCCGAAATAGGCCAGACCTGACTCGCATGATGGTCATCATAGAGTAGGCGGCGTCCTGCACAGCCATCTCAATAGTAACCCCGAGTCCATAGGAGCAGTGAAGGGGCTCGGTGGACCCAGGATAAGATGGAAATATCCTGACAGTGCAGAGATACTGGCTTTGATTAAAGTCTCGGAATTGCTCTTCGACCATGTACTCAGGATACCAACGGTATCCAGCCTCAGTCATTACCCTGACCAACATGGCAGTATGGCCGGGTACATCTAGGCATCGAGTCAGGCGAACCACTTGATTGAGGTCGCGAGTGGCCATCTGAAAGCACAATCATAATGCAAAGGCATTAGAATTTCTAGCAAAATTTCGGCAGCATAATAGCTGTAAATGCTCAAGAAGGATTTTGAGACATTTGACAAAGGATTTCATACACACTCAACATCATCATATCAAAGTTCTGAATCCATCCTAACAACATAACGTGGTAGTAGAACTGAACTAGGCTTGTATCCATCAACCCTATAAGGTACTACTGATTAGTAACGCGTGATCCTGATAGAGAGAATAGATCCTAATTCCTTAACCCCCGGTGGAAGAATAGACTGACTCAGATCAGAATGTCATAAGATAAAGGAGTAAAAAGAGCCTTACGTTCCAACCCACAAACAATTCCCCTACATATAACTAAAGAATTTCTAGACTCAACATCGACCGGTTTGGCTTGGAGAACCTACAGGCAGTCCGGCTCTGATACCAACGCTGTCAGGACCCCGACTCGATGTCACATCGATCTAGCCGGTAACACCTCATATCACTTTGCGGCCTCACGCACGGTATCCCCACGGGTGTCGCCTTACCTTTGCCCGGGACCGTTTGCGCCTTTTGGCTCACGTATATGATAGTGTCGCTAGCATCCATATGATAAGGAGCCCGGGCTGACATGACTAGTCGTAAACCGAAAGTGGCACAGACTTACAGGGACAGGCATCCATGACCCAGCTTCGAACGTGTCGGTCATCAGCAAGTGGGTCCGGGCTGTAGCACTGGGCTAGCAGGACTCCGGTAAACCGGGCTGTAGCGGGCTAACAGGACTCCGGTACTCAATGCATGACATTTCCCCAAAGGGACAGACACCGGAACGAAGAAGGACACATGCCGGCCAGCCTAAGTGTTCCAGAGCAGTAGCAAGCTACCATGGCTCAGCGGTAACACTAGGAGACATTTCCCGGTAAGAGAGGCTACTAAAGATAAACAACTAGATAGTCAGATCCCACACATACCAAGCATTTCAATCATACACACAATATGCTCGATATGTGTAAATACAACAAGGCATCACAACATGACTCTATGACATAAGTACTTTATTTAAGGCTCAGAGAGCCATACATAACATACACAAAGGTATGGGTCACACGACCCAACATTCAAGTCATACAGTCATACAAACCAGCAGCGGAAGTAATTTGTCTGAGTACAGACAACTAGAAAAATAAAAGAGGCTTGGAAAGCCTAGCTATACTACGTGGTCCTTCACAAGCTCAGGATCACCACCTGGGCCTTAGCCTACTCATTGATGTCAACGTCTACGTAGAACCCATCAGAAGGGGTTGCAGCGTCTTCTGTAAAAAATGTAAATTATAGCAACATGAGTACAAAGGTACTCAGCAAGACTTACATCAGATCCTATATACATGCATATTATCAAGAAGGGTTGGTGGAGTTGTTGCAGCAAGCCAGCTTTGACTCTTGTCTAGGCTAACCTACGAGACTCCAACTTGAAATGGTTTTGCGCACACGAGTCCACTACTCACCAATTCAATACACTACCGAGGATCCACCTCCGTCTTCCAACGGAAGAGCCATCCTCGGCACTCACACTTATCTTGAGGCTTTTAGTAGTTTCCATTTACTTGTCTATGAACTGTATAGGCAACCAAGTAGTCCTTTACCGCGGACGCGGCTATTCGAATAGATCATGATAACCCTGCAGGGGTGTACTTCTTCATACACGCTCTCACCACTTACCGTCGTTTACATGACATGTACTCGGCAACCTTCAAGCGGAAGCCCAACGTGGGTGTCGGCCACGACCTACCTAACCACCTAAGCCTCCAGTCCAGGTTTATCGCCTATCCAGGTTCCATCCGCAGGGAGTCCGGCCGAGGTTTCCCATACGGCCCCGAACGATGTGAACAGGGTTCCCAAGATACCTAACGGGTATTCGGTACACCCGGCCACGTACCTACCGCATCACAGCCCACCCCTACGGTCAGCGTTGTCCACGGCCTCCAGTAGGCTACAAACACCAGAAACTACTTGCAACTCCTGGACGGAGAACTAGGGTGAATAAGAAGCCGAGAGGGTCCATTGGTTTCGGGCCCAATGCATGGTAGTAGCTGATTCTTAAATCACACATACAGATCTCAGTGCTTAAGGTCGGCTTCAATGAAACAACCCACCATGTACTCCTACATGGCCTCTCATCGATACCTTTACCAAATCGTGTTCACCACACCACTCTCATTACCGACATAATCATTTCACTCTAGCCCATCACCCAGATGAACCAGACCTGACACGACTCTAAGCATAGCAGGCATAGCAAGGTAGGAACAACACATACATATGGCTCAATCAACTCCTACACATGCTAGTGGGTTTCATCTAGTTACTGTGGCAATGACAGGTCATGCAGAGGAAGTGGGTTTAACTACCGTAGCACACAGCAGTTTGAAACGCGTTGTCTTAATGCAGTAAAGAGAGCAGGAGCGAGAACATGGGATTGTATCGATATGATCAAATGGTTGGTTGCTTGCCTGATGGTTCGATGCACTGATACGGTTCTTCGTTAGGGTAATCACGATACTCCTCGGAGGCAGAACCTGCCGCAAAGAACACCGATACACAACCATCACCAAACAATGTGCAACAATATGATGCATGCATGAAACATAGCAATATGAGTGTGTTGGGCTAATGCAACTAAGACCAGAAGGGTTTGAATCAATTTGAATCAAAGATTCAAATTTCAAACTCAAACATGGCCTTTTAAAGTGCTTTTCCTTGTTCTGCATTAAACATCAGGTTAACTTGTTTAATCATGCATGAAAATAGTACAGATGGATAGATTGGATTTTTCTGATCATTTTTCATATATAATTTGTCTGATTTGGAGTTACAGAATAAAAGTTATGAATTTTTGAAGTTTAAACTATATTCTGGAATTTCCTATATTAGATTAATTCCAGAAAATCAATTATTGTGTCAGCCTGACGTCAGTGTGACGTCAGCAGGTCAACAGAACATGTCCAGGTCAAACCAGACAGTGGGTCCCGCGTGTGAGGGTGATTAAATTAATTAAAGTTTAATTAAAACTAAACCTGTTTAATTAACAGGGCTGGGCCCCACCTGTCATTGACTCAGGGGAGTCAACCAGGGCCCACCCGTGGTCAAACCCGGGTCGGCTGCACTGGCGTTTAGCCGCCGGCGAGCCCGACGCGGCGACGGAAGTGGTTTTGGCTGTTTCGGCCACCAAATGGGTCGCGGAGACCACCGGAGTGGAGCTGAGGACGAGCCGCAGCTCTTGGTGGAGTCCGTTGGGGTCGGGGTGGCCGGAGTTGGCGCCGGCGACGACTTTGGCGGCCACCGGGGTTCGGCCGAAGACGAACTTGACGCTAGAGGGGTCGGTGAGGCTCGGGGAGTGGCTAGCTAGGTGCTAAGTGACACGGTGAGCATGATGGACACCATGGAGTGGTCGGAGGGTGACCGGGAGCACGTCGGCGACGAGCTCCACGGCGGTGGGTGTGGTTGAGCTCCGGGAGGTCGCTACACGGCTCGGGAGCAAGCAAAGGAAGGGGGAAGAGATGGCTAAGCTCACAGTGAGTGCGACGAAGCCCTTGGTGCGGCCGGGGATGGACCGGAGCGACGACGGCGTTAAAGGGGATCTCCGGCGACGGCGGTTCGGGCGAGGTCGTTGCGGTGGACTCGGGCGTTGCGAGCGCTCGGGGCTCGGCTTGCTCGATGGAGTGGACAGCGGCGGAGCTCCTGGACACGATGAGAGGACGCACGGGCGGCGGGGAGCACGGCTACGACGAAGGCACGGCGATGGTGGCGTCGGTCATGGCGGGGGAGCGCGAGGGGGAGGAGCTGGAGAGGAGAGGGGGTGTCTGGGGGGTTCGGGGGAGCGAGGGAGGCCGGTCCACGACGTCACCGGGCGCGGGGAGCGGCGAGGCGGCGAGCAGGTGCGTGGCGCGCGCTGCGGTCGCCGTCGGGCACCTGCCTGCCTGCCTGGCCGGCAAGCAGCTCGCTGGAGCGGCGCTGGGCTGGGCCGGCAGGTGGGCCGGGAGCAGGCGCCAGGTAAGTTTTTTCCATTTCTTTGTGTTTTCTGTTTTTTTAATACTTCTACAACTTTGTTGAATTAAATAAAATACTTAGGCTACTCCTAAAATCACCAAACTACTCCTGGTCCATAGTTGGATTATTTCCAACATGAAACATTTTAGTTTGGAGATATTTGAGCATTTAAATATTTTATATAATTTTAAATGCCCAAATTCAAATATTTCTGATTTAATTCAAAAACCCTAAGATGGCCTAGGAAAATGTGCACCACTTTTGGCAGAGGTTCTGAACCAAGACAAAAATGATGGGCATTTTAGAAGGGCATTTCAGGTTCATTGAAAAAGTTTTTAGTAAACCCTAGTTGGTTTCAGAGGGGACTGGGGGTTCTGTCATCCCCATTTCAGGTTTCTGATGAAAGAGTAAACATGATGCAACACTCTAATGCATGGCTAACTAGGGTGTGACAGTTTTCAACAATGATAAACATATGAAGCATAAATATTGATATTGAGGAATTTGATTGCAAGATATAGAAGAACTCCCCCTGAAGATGTGCATATTTGAGGAATTTGCTTTGGATTACAAATGCACATTGTAGAATAAAACCATGGAGATATCCCCCTATATCTTGTAATCCATACTCACATTTAAAATATAATATGAAGAATTTGAAATGCATGATGGAAAATGGTGCCTGACGAAATTCAGCATGTGTGCATTAAGGTACTTGTGGAAATAAGCATGCAGAAAGCAGTTCAAGAGTATCAGACCACCATCGGACTTAAGTTTACAACTCAACCAACAAACACTTCAGAAGAGCGAGAGTTGAACTTAACAAAAAACAACCCATATATAAGACCCGCTTGAAGCCTAACTCAAATTTCTCCCCCTTTCTCATCGAATGACCAAAAGGGACGGAAAAATGAGGACTAACGCCCCTAAGGAATATCATCATGAGGTCGATGGAGGAGCGCCAACGTTGTTGGGGTCGTTCGTCGATGTAAGTCCCGCCATAGTGTCGTCGAGATCCTCAGCTTCATTCATCTCACGTGATGAAGAAAATAAACTTGTGACCAACTGAAGAACTTTGATCTTCTTGAATTTCTTCGAAGGAGGATGTGACCAGTCAAAGTCCTATTGAAATTCTATCTTCTTGAGATCTTCATGACTGTAAAGATGAGAAAGTATGCACCAAGTGCGTTCGAAGATTTCACGCACATAGTAATGATTCTTCCTCACAGTATTCTGTGTGACAGTCATGTTCTAAATAATTGAGCCAAATTGACGCTTGACCCACTTGTGATTGCGATCGACTTTCTGGTGAAGACTTAGAATAAGCCCACGATCAGTCATCACTCATGGAGCAGTGTCTTGAGGATTTTGCTCAATGGCTTTAGCAGCAGAATCTTGAGTTGCAGAGTCATCATTGGTGGAGTAAGATGCTGCCTTATGAAATTGACCATCCAATGGACGAGTTTCTTCACCATAACAGACGCTTTGCCTTTTTCACCAACTGAGGAAACGGTCCTTTTGAGGACTTCAATGGGAGGCAAAAAGCTGAGATGGTTCTGAAAATTTGCCTTGTAGTGAATTGAAGACCTGGTTCTGATGAATTTTATTATCCAAGTAGCATAAGGCTTCAATTCAAACGGTGACAGTGCAACATTAGCCAAAGTACTCACGAAGAAATCGTGATAGTTAATGGGAATCCCATGTATGATGTTGAATAGCAGATTCTTCATGATGCCAACAACTTCTTCTTCTTCAGAGTTGTGGCCTTTGATCGGATTGAGGGTTTTGGTCAAAATGCAATATATTGTTCTTGGCACATATAATAAATCTTTCGCAAGGAAAGTGGTTCGTGGAGCTTGGCCTGGCCGCAAAGGCTTCATCATCACTTGCATGAGATGATTTTGAAGTTCAGGTTCCTCATACATGAGCCTTGTGCCTTCAGTAGGAGGACTAACTGGGATGGCATGAAGCAATTCAGAGGTCGGAGCTTTATAGCGATTGTTTTCAGTCATCTAGTCAAGCACCCTTGAGTTGATATTAGCCACATCGCCAGTAAGGTGTAGTGTTGCATAGAACTGAAGAATTAGCTCTTCATTCCAGTCGCATATATCAGCACATAAACGGAGGAGTCCAGCTTCATGAAGAACACTAAGAACTGGTTGGCAGCACAGAATGGACGCCATATCCACATGAGGAATTTGACGGTGCTGAAATACCTTGTCCTTCTCGAACAGAACGGATTCATAGAAGTTCATATGGCTAGCAATCCAAAACCTCTTGCACTTTAGCCTTGCTGAGTCATATGGATTTGCATCAGTAAAGAAATGATGCTCATCGAAGAAATCGCCAGCCTTGAATTTTGGCCTCTTTGCATGAGGATTTGGAGTCTTGGGCTAAATATTTGCAGTAGCAGGCCTCACAACCTCCTGAGTCACGACTTCTTGTGCTGCTGACTGAGGATTTGAAGTTTCTGGTTCTTCAACTACAGTTTGATTCTCCATTTCTTTAGCTGTTGTAGCTGGAATTTCTTCAGGTATGGACTGGAGAAAAGTTTGACGTCCTTCAGACCCTATCAATACTTCTTCAGTTTGCACAGGGGACTGAGGAATTCTATGCAGAGGTGTGGCAATTAGAGAGTTGGGGTGAAGATTTTCCCAATAGTCATCATTCAGCATAGGGTTTGTAGAGCCAATGTCCACATCTTCTTTAATTTCTTCAACGCTTGCCTCTTCGGCAGTGAACTTAGGCATAGGAGATGATACCAGTGGTGTGGAAATAACATCTTCCATAACAATGTCTTCATCCAACTGCTCTGAGGAAGCAGCAGAAGGATTTTCACCAAACGGAATCAACTCCTTTGATGGCACTATCGATATTTGAGCAACATCAATTGGATTTGTGAAAGAGCTCGTCAAAGTCCTCACTTTATTGGGAGTTGAGGACTCTGGTGAGGTTGATGCTTTCCTCTTCTTTGCGGCTTCCTTCTTTGCAACTTTTGTTTTCTTCACTTTGATGCAGAAGGAAGTGTGATATTCTTCACTTTTGAAGATTTGGTAGGAGGAGCAGATGAAGTTGGTGCAATTTCATTAGGCACGAGTGATGCAGTCGCCCTTGTACTCTCAGTTTCATCAGGCACAACATTGATGGTTGCCCTGGCATTTTCTTCAGGAGCTAGAATTTCTTCAGCAGCCCTGGTAGCTTCTTCAGCAGCCTAATTTTCATCAGCTACGCTTGCAGTTTCACCATAAGGATGAGCATATGCTTCAACCTAAGGAATTTTCTGTTGCGATGGTGCTCCAACATCTGCCTTGAGGTTCTTGGCAATCTTGACAAATCTAACTTTGGCACCGAGCCAATCTGCATGATATCTATCAAATTCATCAGTGAGGTCTCTGATCTCCTTCTAAATAGTGAAAAGTTCTTCAGAAGCCACTGTAAGAACGTTATTCCTCGGAAATCGCTCCTTCTTGTACTAGGCCTTCTTGACTTGTCTGGCCTTCTGAAATTTCCATTTCTCTTCACCTATGAAGGCAATCAACATACGACTTTGACCAGGAGTCAGGTTAAAGTCAGGGAGTGGTGTGTTGGGATCTCTGTGCCATATGTCAATGAAATCGAGGATCTTCTTCGGATCCAGCATAAGAGGCACAAAGCTTCCTTTGACTCTTGGAACCCTTTCCAGTCTATCTTTGATGATTTTAGTCAGTTCTTCATCATCGGCTTCATCATCGTCATCAGACGGAACATGGAATGCCACTTGCTTCTTGTGAGTACTTGGCTTCTTTCCACGTCCAACAGTGGTCTTGACCTTCAGCAAAGTTGGACCACTTGAGGATTGTGGTTGAGCTGAGGAAGATGCAGATGCCCCTAAGGCAATAGAGAAGCCTGCAGTCCATTGACATGTTGCAAGGTGCACATGTGTTGAGGACTTTGTGGCAGCAGCTGAGGATTTTGTGGCAACTGAGGGGATTGACACAACCCTTGAAGAAGTTGCTTGAGGAATTGGCCTTGAAGGCTTTGCAATTGAGGAACTTGGCCTTGAGGGCAAAGAACTTGAAGATTTCTTCACAACAGACTTCTTTAGGATGGCCTTCTTAGGTGCAGCTTTACTAACAGAAGCCTCAACAGCAGCAGCTTGAGAATCCATATTGAACTTCCTCACTGCTTCTGCAGCAACTTTCTGAAGCTTAGCTTGGTGCTTGGCCCATTCCTTTGGGAATTCCTCCCCATGCTTGATGCTAGTGGGATCAGCTCGTTGGCCAGTAGCCAAAGGTGGTCTTGGACATGGAGGGTTTACAATGAATTTCTTCATGTACTTTGGACTTACATAACGACATTCCTTCCATTCCTTTGCTCATCTCCTTTCAATCCTCCGTATGCGCACTTTGCACCGAGTCTTGGTCTCCTTCCCATGATTTTCTTCATCTGGTATGCAATATTCATCATATATTTCCTCAGAGATCTCGAAAGCAGTGTTTGTTTCTAGCCTCTTGCCAACTTTCTGAGGTCTCTTCCCATCAACCATTTTCTTCACTTGAGGACTTTGTACTTTTGATGTTTTCTGAGGAGGTGTGCAATTTTCTTCGAGGAACGCTGCAAATGAGTTAAGTTGATGAGAACCTAGTGATTCATCAGTAGACATTTTGTATCTGTGAACAGAGTATAGGTGCAAAGAATTTGGAGAGGTCATATGCATTCTGAGAAATTTTTCAGTAAGTATCAAGTTTGAGGAATTTGACCATAGATGTCTTGAGGAATTTCACTAAGAGTTCTTGACTCAGGTTCGAGAATTGTACAGATTTGAAAAATCCACACAATGGAGGAATCTTGAGGAAAAACATAGCTTAGAGAAACGAATCAAGGAAAAGAAGCATTCCGATGTTTATGGAGTGGGAAGTTGAAGAATAAACACGTTTTGAGGATTTTATGAAAATCATAAGAATCAAAGTAGGGTATTAAAATTAGATTTTAATTACGCTTGACGAAGAACATGACGAACTAGGGGTGAATATGGAGAAGTTCGTCAGTTCAGATCTCCCACGCCCTAACTCGGCGGAGGGAGACAACTATGGCGACGATGGAGTAAGGATTTTTGTGGCCGACGCGAGTATGATAGCAACTAGGTCGAGGCAATGAAGCTCTTCCTCACTGGCGACGATGGAGTGTAGCGGCGGTGCTAGGTCTGAGAGCTCGAGCAAGGGGAGTTGAGGTTGGGAGGAGTAAAGTATGAGGAAGGGAAGGGGTATTTCTAGACGCAGTGAAAAACTGCTCGCCCGAAGATTTTGGACGAGCATGCCCCTGAGAGGTAGAGATCATGGGGGATCATGGATGAGTAGTTTAATCCATCGTGAGAAGCGGAACGGTTTGACCGGCAAACGCCAAAATTCAGATAAGAAAATTTTATTGCGTTCGCTGATTCTTCAGCTGACAAGGACATAGTGAAGACTTTGAACGGGTTTCAAATAGAACGCACATGAAGAATTTATGAACTGACTGAGTTGAGTTTAGCATAGAGGGGGAACGGGTCCGATCACATTCACTTAGAGGAAAAATCAACTGGATGAATGAACGATAAGTGAATGCTGTTGAGGACATTGAAAACTCATATATATTCTGCTAACACTTCTGAACTGCATGCTCAACGCGAGGGCACTGCACTTTCTGTAGCAAAGGCACGGCAATGCATACACTAGTAAACTTCGCATCGGAAAAAACTGCATGCAGTGTTTTATTGATACTGTTTTTGCTCTAGTTTTTTAACCGTTTGTCGAAATGAGGCGTATAATATACCGTTGGAAAGCTATGGATTAGGCGCAACTTCTCCATGTTGAATACTTTTCGAGATTCCTCGTGGTTTAAGAGCAGTTTCAAAAATGGTAGGCGCCCAACAAGTGGCAACAAGCGTATTTTCACGTTTATTCGCAAACCGCTTATCGAAATGAAGCAAATGATATGCCGTTGGAAAGATATCGTCGAGGCACAACTTTTTTGTATGAATTATTTTATCTAATTCGTAATAGTTTAAGAGCAGTTTCAAATTTACTTAATCGCGGAATTCTGTTTTTCAAATTTTTGCAAATTTTGGTACTATTTTTGCTCCAGTTTTTTAATTGTTTGTCTGAACAAGGCATGTGATATGCTGTTGGAAAGCTATGGATGACGCACAACTTTCATATGTAGAAATTATTTTGAGATTCCTTATAGTTTTAAGTTAATTTTAAAAATCGTGCGGCGGACGACGAGTGGCAGCGGTTGTTTTTCATGATTTTTTACAAACCGCTGATCAGAATGATTCAAATGATACGCCGTCGGAAATATATCAGTGAGACGCAACTTTTTCATTTAGAACACACTCTCTAATTCCATATGGTTTAAGAGCAGTTTTGATTCTACCAAAATGCGGCACTCTGTTTTTTCGCGACACTAAAATCGATGAGTGGACCGCATTAGACAGAAAACCGCACTGCTTCGGATTGAAAACCGCACAACATCAGACAGTCAAGCGCACTACATTTTTTAATGCATTTTTGTTTCAAATGTAGTGTACTAAAAAGTCCTTCATATTGAACTTCTTTCAAGATCAAAGTGCACCGCATTTGCATGTTTTTTAAATGTAGACCAAAGTGCACCGCATTGGCATTTTTTTTTAAAATTCATTTTTGTTTTAAATGAAGTGTACCGAAAAGTTCTTCGTAGTGGACTTTTTGCAAGACCAAAGCGCACTGCATTTGCATGTTTTAAATGCATTTTTCTTCGTAGTGGACTTTTTTACAAGACCAAAGCGCACTACATTTGCATGTTTTAAATGCATTTTTGTTCTAAATTGTGTACAATTCCTCCAAAAATAATAAAAAATGAACTCCTCTATACATTTTTTTACAAAGTGAACTCCTTTGTTTTGCAAAGTGCACCGCAAAGGTTTTCTTAATGAGCTGCATCGATTTTAACAAATTATACACCATGTCCTCACAAATTTGCAAAAAGAAATCCTCCAAAAATAATAAAAAATGAACTCCTCTATACATTTTTTTACAAAGTGAACTCCTTTGTTTTGCAAAGTGCACCGGAAAGGTTTTCTTAGTGAGCTGCATCAATTTTTTTACACATGAATGCAATTTAATTTTTTGGGAGAAGTGAACCACGACATAAATAGAAGCGAGCTGCATGGTTTTTCTTCTGATTTTTTTAAAAAGTATAAAGCATTTTTGGACTACATGACTTAGGCAAGTGAACCTAGATAAACGGTTCAAGTGTGCTGATTGCTTTTAAAAGAATTTGCAGAGTAAACCACACAGATTTTTAATATTGGACTACAATACTTTGAAAAAAATGTACTTCTTGGGTTCACGGAGTGCACTGCTTTTACAAAGAAAGATTTTACAAACTGGGCAATAACCCACAATTTTTCAACTAGCGCACGCTCTGCACTGCACAACCGAGACTAGTGAACCACATACCTTTTTTCCAACATTTTTGTATTTAACTTATCTTTTTTCCCATAAGTGAACCGAAGATGCACACAATATAAACTGAAGATGCGCCTAACACGGAATGGACCTATATGCAAAGGGGTCGAGGCAAGAAGTACATGGACTGTGAAAATATCACAAAGCACTCCTCAAACCCAAAATAAAATTACAACTAGTTACATCACTTTTTTGCTCCTGCCACGCCGGTGGACTACACATATGCTCCTGCTGCACTGCACCCGTGCACGCCAAAGACTGCAATAGGCGCCGAAGTGAGCTACAGAACAATCTGCAAAAAAAGGCACAATACTCAAGCAAGAAAAATCTGAAGAGACATTAACGACAGCTGTACTGTTGGGCAAGTGTTCCACAGCGGCGCCCGCGACGGCAGACCCAACGGAGGGGAAGAAGAGGAACCAGATTTCACCGGCTTGCTTGTGGTGTCCAAGAGGAGAGGCACGACCAGGGAATCCCAAGTAGACTGCTGTGACCACCTGCAGGGGAATCGCGTGATCGATGTGCACTGCAGGGGCGTTGACTGCATCCATCATGAAGTGGATCCATTGGGGTTGCAGTTCGCTGCCGCACATGTTGCTGCCGTTAGTGGCGTGGGAGTTTGGTTGTTGGCGCAGGACTCGAGGCCGCACCGGCCGACAGCGGAAGGAGGTTGGAGGTAGAAGGAGGTGACGGAGGGGAGGGGATCCGCACATCAGAGGTAGAAGGAAGGTTGGAGGTACGTGAAGCCGCTGCCGACATCACGCAAGGAAGGTCGGATCCGAGCATCGGCGTGGGCGCCGGGATGGATCACGTCCGAGGAGGCGGATCCGGGCGGGGTGGACGGGATCCTCCTGCGGGCAGGGGGCGGCGTCAAGGCTGCCGGCATTGACACAGGGCAGGGTGGCGCGAGCCCAGGCCGGTGACGATGCACGGCAGGGGCGGTGCCATCCTAGGCCGCCGGTGGGTGGGTCGATGGCCGGTCGGGGTAGGGCGGTGCCCAGCAGACGTTGATCGGGGGA